>NW_006800421.1:324970-343510 GCF_000485575.1 Poecilia formosa
CTTTTTTTGTCAAGTCAGTGTTTGTAAAAACAAAAACGCAAATATTCTAACAGTTTATAAAATGTATATTTATATTACCAAAAAAAAAAAATTACATACAATCTTAACTAAAGGGGCTATAAATAGAAATATATAAAATTATAAAGAATACATTGAAATACTGTAAGTAATAAGGCCTGTTCGTAATCTGCACCTGATTGGCTCAGCTGGTCATTGGTGACGTGATCCTCGGATACTCAAACCCTGAATCACACGTCACAGATTGACGTCAATGACCGCCTGAACAGAGTCCTTGAATGTAGGCCTGATCATTATACTGGATCGCAGGTAAGTTCTTCGAGGAAAAAAAAAGAAGCAAAAAAAAAAAAAAAAAAATTACATACAATCTTAACTAAAGGGGCTATAAATAGAAATATATAAAATTATAAAGAATACATTGAAATACTGTAAGTAATAAGGCCTGTTCGTAATCTGCACCTGATTGGCTCAGCTGGTCATTGGTGACGTGATCCTCGGATACTCAAACCCTGAATCACACGTCACAGATTGACGTCAATGACCGCCTGAACAGAGTCCTTGAATGTAGGCCTGATCATTATATTGGATCGCAGGTAAGTTCTTCTAAGATAAAACAAAAGCAAAAAAAACAAAAAAAAAACAAAAAGATATTAAGGACAGGTTATCCTTTCTTAATGGTCAAGCATCACAATGCAGGGTGAAAAGAGAATTTTTAGTCCAGGTCTTTATTTAAAGGAAAAGAAGGATGTGTGTTGTATATATAATTATGCTTATATATATTATTTTTATACATTATATAACTATTATTAACCACTTATATAGTGTTTAATTTCTTTGTATAATCTGTTAATGACTTATTTTAATTAAAATGCGTGATATTGATCATAATCAAACTTTAAGACTAAAAAATGAAATCCTACATTCAAATACTGTACGTAACAAGGCCTTTGCATAACCTGGACCTGACTGCCTCAGCTAGTCTTTCATGACGTGATCCTCGGATTTAAAACTCAAATCGCGAGTCAAACGTCACAGATTGACGTCAATGACCGCCTGAACAGAGTCCTTGAATGTAGGCCTTCTGCGATCATTTGGTCACTAATCATTTTCTTTGTCTTGCAGGTAAATACTTGTAAAAAAAAAACCCCATTAAGGATAGGTTATCCTTTCTTAATGGTCGAGCATCACGATGCGGGATGAAATGATAATGTTTAGTCCGGGTCTAAAGACCTGTATGAAAAGGAGGATGTGTGGACTCTGATTGGCTCAGAGTCCAATCAGAGGCTGCTTTTAAACGGGCTGGTCTCTATTTCGGCTCGTTCGCTGGTAACAAGCTCCTATCGTTTCTGCTCCGCTGGCGGGCAAAAGCAAGGAGGAGGCAGATAAATGCTTTAACAACTTTATTCCTCTTTTGAACAAGTACAACGAACAGCTGACTTCCCTAAAACTAACACACTGATTTTGAACGGCTGTGATGTGTGAGGTTACAGTGTGCACATCTGATGTTGCTCACAGTGGTCCTCAGTGTGCTCAGGGAGCTTTTGTGTATGCCCAGACACATGAAAAATTAGAGAGAACATTTATTGACAACATTTAATTTTCCTTTTGATTCAAAAAAGTATTTTTTTAATTGAATTTTGAATTTGAATTATGTTTTACAATCCAGGCTTCACAGCAGAGAGTTTTCCCATTTGGAGGTCCGAAACTGGCATAGTTAAGAATGAAAGCTGAAATATAATGTCGCGTCAGTTGCTTAAGTTTTAAAAATGACATTGTGAACTTATGTGGCAGTATGCCCTGTGGCCTTTGGACGCACCACACAAGTGCCTGCATCTAATTGGTTGTGGCGCTGGCTGACATCACGTTGTTTTCCTTCCGGTTCAGACCGCGGCGTTTGTTGGTGCTGCACGCTCGGTAAGGCAGGCTTCATCTCGCTCAATCAAGCTTATTACTTGTGATATATTTACGTTTTCTGTATAACAGCTGCAAAATAATGCGTGCGCTCAAACAATGCGCTTAATGACGCTCTGATCGCCGATCAATCGTCCTTCTGGTAAGAATCTTCCCACACTTGACATTTGTTAGCTTAGCTTTAGCTCAGCTTCTGTTGCATATCCAGGCAGGCTGGCATGAAGCCAGCCTGTTTGCTGGCTTCATGCCCGCCGTCCTGGTCGGCGTAAAGCTGGCTCCTACCACTCGTACAGTGTGGCTAATTTGGCTGAACTGCATAAATGTATTGTCTGTAATTTGAATGTCTCTCTCCTTTATTTTGACAGGAACGGCCAGCTCGTGGTGTTGGTGGTGGACTTTCCGGGTGGTGGTCCTTCTGGTTTGGTGCACGATTTTCTTTTGTTTTTGCCTTGTTTCGTGTGCTGCGTTTCTTTTCTTTTAGAACACTACCCCGAATTTCACTCTTCCCTGAGTTGAGCCAGAACTGGCGTTTAATGTGTGAGTGGTTTTAAGCTAATATTTTTTAACTAAAACAATGGTGTAATAAATAAACTTATTGAATTGAGATTGTCTCAAGCCTCATCTGTAAGCGGGTCTGTGTGCCTTAAGGTAACTTTTAAAGTGGAGTCATTATAACCAATTTTATCTTTACTAAAACAATGCGTTTGAATTTAAGTTGCCAATTATCACACTGTTCCCGCCACACTTAGACTGATTGGCCAGTAGGTGGCAGCATAGGAGTAATAAGACAACGCGATACTTGCAGCGCGTGCGTTCGTCATTGAAAGTCATGGAAACGACGTTAGCGTTCTCAACCCTATAAATAACGCGGACCTTCTGAATTCTTCCCCTTTTCGATGGGACTTTTGAGAGAGACGCCTGAAGAAGCATTTGAAGCCTCGGAAGGATTGAGCTTGTCTAGAAGTCTGCTAGCAAAACTTTCTGACGAAGCATTTGCTGAAAATCGCACTTGCTGAAGAAGCCTGTGACAAAACAAACCTGCGAAAGATGGTTCCTGGCCAGGAGAAGCACCAGCAGGGAGATCGGCTGGAAGGTTAAAATCATTTTTACTACTTTAAATAAATGAAAGAAAGTTATTACAAAGATATTAGTGACTTATTTTGTGTGTGTGTTTTAAAGAAATACTGACTGCTGCTGAAAAAAAAGACAAGTAGCATTCTTTAATAGCATAGATTGTTCTTAACTAATGAGCCGTTTCTTAACTGAATTTCGCTGGAAATGTCAGGAATGTTAAACTGTGGTGTGGTGGTCTAAGAAATGTGTATTTTACTTAATTATAGTCAAATTAGTTAAATTAACGTCAAATTTCTGTAAAATTAGCTTGTTTCTTGACCGTTATTTTTTTTGAAAAATGCTGTGATAAACACTGTTTCCATGGATACGCTAAATGAAATACCTTTATATGTTTATATATAATTTATAAATGTATATATATATATATATATATATATATATATATATATATATATATATATATATTAAATGGTATTTACGCTTATAACAGCGTAGATTTTAATTGTTTACATGGTCTGTTTATTTTTTAGCATAGCCAGGAAACATGGGTGAATTGATTTGACAAAACAAAAGGGTTATATATAATCTAAGACTATCAGGTTAGATGACTTTGGTGTCCAGTTCTTTGAAATTTTGATGATTTCTTTGAAATATATAGCTTTAATAGTTCTCTTTTGCATTTGTGGGGTCAAAGAAATTTGAGCTAATTTAAATTGTTTAGTGACTAAAGTGTTAGCATATTGGCATTTGTGGATAAATGTCTTGGATAATAACACTAGTGTTTGAGAAAAATACTTTTGCTGGTTTGAAAAAACAGTCAGATGTCTGTCCAATTCTTGGCCTTTATTTTTATTATTATTTTTTTTTATGCCCTGACAAACGTACTTGGTTTCCATGTTAATGACATTAGATGTGATGATTTATTAGGACACTCGAGGACCCTTAACATAACATTTCCATTCATGCAGCCTTCACACACTGATGATAATAAGCTAAAGGACTGTAGCCACAGATGTTGTATCGTGCCAGCAATAAACTCCATCTAAAGGTGGGAGAAGTGTTTTGCTCAAGGACTAAACGACAGAGGCGGCCATTGCAGGGCAAACTCCTACCTCTGTTGCCCCAGCTATGAGCATTATAAGTGTGTGTGTGGACGTTAATGATAGACCATTAATAGGCAATGAATTGGGTATAGTCGTAGTGATCATCAATTAAAGCTGATTTTCACAAACGAAATAACAATTTCTTTGTGAAAATCAGCTTTGATGACTTTGGAATCCATTTCTTGGTAAACTGGATGGTTCCTTGTCCGTTAAAAAAAAAAAAAAAAGCCCAGACAAATATATGTAGTTTCCATGGATACGTTGGTGACATTATTTTAAATGACTTCAATAAAAATTAGGAAACACTTGCAGACATGTGCCTTCTCCTATCTATTGATAGACTTAATGTGTGTTTAGTTTTCCTACATGGGTGAACTGATTTTAAAAGAAAAACATCTTTACAGAACAATCAATGTGTGCCTGTTGATTTCACAAAGTAACTAAATTATTTAGTTTATTGCAAGTTCTCAACACCAGAAAAACAATGTTTTGCTCCATTAGTGACATATTACTAAAATGAATGTTAACTGTGAATGTTAAAATTCATTAGAAAAACAAAGATCTCGCTTTCAGTTGGTCCAGTTGTGACTCATTTGTTAGTTAAAGGTTTTACATTGCTTATGTGGTTTAAAAAGTTATTTCTGGTTTTAGAAGATCCGTTTTGTTTTATTCAGATCTTTGGAATAAGAAGTCAGCGCCTGGTCCAGGTTTCAGAAAATGCCCCCAAAACACATTTGGTCTCCTTGGAGACGCTGCTTAAAATAAAACCTTAATATTTGAATATTAGAAAAGTTTTTAGATATATATTGGCCCTATATTATTTATAAGTAGTTTAGCTTATATTTAAACTTATTGTTTAGTTTTATTTTTCCAAGAAAGAGGAGTTTTGAATAATTAGTGGTTTACGTAATGCTGTGTTGGTCCTTTGCATATTTAAAGCTGTAATATATTTTCACACTGATTACATTTTGTTGATCTTTGTCTCCATGGAGATGGTAATATTGAAAGAAGCATTTGGAGCAATATAATTGTGTCAACATTCCTCTGAGTTTCTTGCTGGGTTGTGTGCAGCCATGATCTTCTGACTGATGTAATGAATTTCATAACACCACCTTCAGCCATAACTGACCCATTTGGAGTAATATTAACATGTGATAGTGAGACTTTGAGGCATCATGCACACATAAGCACTTTGTATTGCCTTGTTGCTGAAAATGTGCTATATAAATAAAATTACCTATAAGGGATGCAGATTATTATTTTAATTATTTTGTCTGGCTTATCACCAGACAAAATACAACGGCTATTTCAACACCGGATATGTTTTCTAAACCAAATAAACAGTTTAATTTTTTGTTGGAGCCCCTGGAAACGGGAGGAAAGCCACTTATGTCGGCCTGTTTATTTAAAAGATGTACATCTATAAAACTTTTCATTTTATAGGTGTACATTTCTGCTGTTGGCTGTATGTGGGTGTATGAAGGCAGTACTGATGGGTCGTCAGAGCAGCTGTGGCTGTGATTGTGAAAAATTGTGGAGCTCAAAGGAATTTAGTTTGATTAGCTACAATTAATATTTTGGTAATTTACAATGCTATTGGAAATATATATATTTTAAACTTTGATGCTTTTAAAGTGTTAAAGTTGTGTAAGCAGTGATTTAAGTATAATGAATGGATCACATATCGTATCCCTGGCTATTATTGAGAATGATAAAATGTACCAGTAGCATCAAAGATTTGTGAGGATGTGTTATAGAAGGGTAAACTGAGTAACTTGTTGCAGGGCTTTATTTTATTCACACTAATGGCACAATCTAAGATTACAGGTGTTTCATTAGCTATTAAAAGTCCTAAACACAGTGTATAGCTCTTTAATTTATGTTTCCAAATGTTTAAGAGTTTATGGCTAAGGATGAATTACCAATAAGTCTAAATTTGATTTGTTGTCTTTAATGATTGATTGGTACCAAGAAGTAGGGCTGTAGTGATACAATAATCACACGATATTCTGCCCACGATACGATATATATTGCGATATTCAGCAAACAATACAATTCAATACACTTTTGCGATTTTCTGAAAGATTTTAGAGGGACAGATTGATTTTGGTGATATTCTGTGACTGTTATAGAGTTGGATTGAATTAATTTAACTGAAAACTGATTAAAAGCACCAACTACACAATACATGGCTCTGGTTGGACATGGACACAGACTTAAAGTCAACAACTGGACAAAATGAATCAAAGAAGTGGTGAGAAAACATGTTTCTTTTAATTGAAACAGTACAAACTGTAGCTTACATGCATTTGTAAAGTAAATAAAATGCACCAAGTACCCTGCTTTGAATAGTTTGATACCTTTTTAACCTTGACACTTAACATCTGAAGGAATCACTCTAAGCCTGATGACCGAATCACTCTCCCGGCGAAGCAAGCAGTGAGTGAGCAAGGTGACAGTTGGATGTTACGATACTTGCGGATGAATATCGATTTTTTTCTAGGCAAGAAAATATCGATATATATCACGATATCGATATTATTATACAGCCCTAGCTGCAAGTTTGTTTGTCTGAGTGGTGATGGTCTATACATGTTTGACCCTTTAGTTTTAGAGTGCATTCTGGTTTTTATCTAAAATTGTGTTTTTTGGTGACTAAAGATGAGCTTTATTTATTTTATCTCTTAATTCCCGTTCTTCTTGTATAATCACATCTGGTGTTGCAATAATATTGTTAACTAAATATATTCAAGAAAAACAAACACATTCACAAACCTGGGTTATTGTATTTCAGTGCTCCCTCTAAACATTGCTTTGGACTTTTGTGAAGGCTAAGATACTGAATTATAGCTCTTTCTGCTTTGTTTTTTCCTTTACAGCCCATACCATGGCGCTTCCAGCAGATGGATCCCCAACGTTGGAGGGAAATCCAGACAACGGTAAGGAACACGGTAAGGTGTGGTTAAATGAAGCCGATGTGGTTTCTGAAGACCATGGAGAGGAGTTGAGGTATAGTTCAGCTCTGCAGTCTGTGGACTGTTCTACCAGCTCCATTGGGGACGAGGTAGGTAATGAAGACCAGGATGACTTGCGTCCAGAGAAGTCCAGACCTATCGCGACCTTGCAACATCATCAGGTAGGTTTGGAAGAGAAGGGGGCTTCTTTGACTTCCAGACGCGCCAGAAGAATAACAAATATGGTGTATGCTGCGAAGGAGGAAGACCCACCATCAAAGCTTAGTTTTGGTACCGTGCTTCCTTCCAGCTTTAAATTCACACCTGGACTTGACAAACAGGAAGAGCCAATTTTGCGTCCAGAGGACTCTGGACCAATCGGTGTCTCGCCACAACCTCTCGGGGGCTGGAAAAGTTTAGTGGCTTCTTTGACTTTTGGCCGCGCCAGGAGAGCTACAAAGAAGGTGGATGCTGCAAAGGCGGACGACCCTTCATCAAAGCCTCTTCATCAGGTAGGTATGAAAGAGGACGCGGCTCATGTGACATCTGTGACTGGCATAAACGGGAAGAGGAGAAAGGACAGTGATTCTGAAGAGCAGCCTCCTGCCAAGAGGATCAGGGAGAACCAAGCTGATGATGAGTTCCCCTCCAAGAGGACCAGAGACACCGTTTCTGAAGAGGAGCCTCCTGCCAAGAGGACCAAGATCGGTCTTCCTCCAAGTGGTGATCTCTTTTCAGTTTTTCGGGCACGTCCTCTTCCTGAAAAGGACCTCCGTGCCAAGAGGACCAGGGACAGTGTTGCTAACGTGTTGTCATCACGTAAGGATCCTGGACTGTCACCCCCCGTCCTCAGTCCCTCTTGTAAAATAGCGCGTAAACGTCCTATTTTGTCACCCCGTGTTTTCAGACCCCCACCAAGGATGATGCCATGTGACATGGAAGAGGAACCAAAACCTTCAACATCCAGTGGAATTACAGCAAGAGAGAGTTCCAGACACGTGTGGTTTAGACCTCGCTACGTCCTGTCAAGTGACTCCGAGTAGATTGGGATCCGTAAAAACCGAAGACCGTTTTGGGAAGTTGAATAAGAACATCATCACTTCTTGTTGGTTTTTTATTAAAGCCAATGGGTTTCTAGCAAGCCTGTGGAAGCCTTAGGTAGCTCCTTGCACCACGGTTTTCTTCATCTTTGCGTTTTCCTCTACTCTCCATGTTTCAGGTGTGACAGTGGTTCTTCCCTACATAGTGCTCTCCAGTATAGTAAATTATTCTTTCCTGTTCCTCTACTAATCCACTCTCCAAGTTTTCAATCTTTCAGGTTGTAGCTGCTCATCGTTGGATCCTTTCGTCGTTGTCCATGTGGTTCCTACCTTCTGGATCCCTTGTCTTTCACGCTGCTTGTAAGTTTTTTCATTCCACTTTCACATGATGCTGCTTCCCTCCTGCTGGTGGCAGATCTCTGATTCTCTGATCATCCCAGGTTGGATCTCGTCAGCCTGTAAACCTCCACCTTCACCACCACCAGTCAGATGGAGGAAGATAAGAGAACCCAGTTGAAAAAAATGTAAGGACATGCACTTTTACACAACGAAAAATGTTCAACATTCAAATCTATTTCCTGTTTTCTGCTGTACTTTCTCCTTACTGACACTTTTGTTTTGTGTGATTTTTTTGAGTCCTTTCATAACAGCAGAGCTTTGATGAGCTTTGTGCTGATGGAAGGAGGATCAGGAATAGAGCAGAGGACCTGCTGATCTACTGGCTATAGTAGGTTTTAGAAATGGTGAGGACATAATTATGAATTGATCAGAAAGTCTGATTCAGTGATCTCTTATTTAGACAGAAATGAAGGAATGTGTGTCTGATCATGTGTTGATTCTCCACCATCAGTGAAACAAGACAACAGCATTGGACCAATCAGGAGAGAGAAGACACAGAGGACTGAGGGGACACAGAAAATCCTGCTGAATGTCCATAGAAGAAGATTCCTGGTGCAACAGGGGGACAGCTGAGGACACAGAATAAAGAGACAGATCATGTGAAGTAGGTCCTTCAATAACAAACCAAGCATTGCCATAAAATCTTATTTTGAAATTTCACCTGTTCATCAGTCAGATGTTGAATATTTGAGAAGCCAGCGTTGGTTTCTGACCCCAGATTCAGAGTCTGCAGATCAATAATGTCTCTGGTCATCCCAGGTTGGATCTCCTCAGCCTGTGAACCTTCACCTTCAACACCACCAGTCAGGTGGAGGTAGATAAGAGAACCCTGTTGATGAAAAAAGTAAGAAAAACTATTTTTACCTGGCTGACAATTTTAAATGTGAATGAAATTGAGATCAAATTTCAAACTTTTTCTTTTTTCTCTTTAGATGAATATTCTCTGTTTTTTTTAAAACTCTGTTGTCTTTTCTCTTTATTTCATTTCTCCATGAACTCATGTCTCATGACTTGAGTTGGCCAATATAAAGAAGACCTGCTGCACCTGTTGATCTACTGGTTGTAACAGATTAAAGTTGAGGAGATGATGACTAGATCAGAAACGAGCTGCAAACAGGAAAACGAGCTGCAAACAGGTGAAACAGCTTAGGTAAAGCTAAACCTAATTAGATTTTTACATTCTTTGTTAATTTCATTGAAACCACAAAAAATGCTTCCACCATATCTTCCAACTGTTCAATATTTTTTTCTATCAAACTTTGAGCAGTGTGCAAGAATTACCCAAACATGCTTTGACTTTACTAATCCCAAAGGGAAACTAAATGTAGTTGTAGCTCATAAATTCAGATTCTTCTGTTATAGATGGCTGATTGCTGTTGCAGGAAAGATCTTTTGTAGCAGTCTGTATTTCATCAAATCTGAACAAGCCTCTGACTGATGAAGCTCTGTTTTCCCCCATACAGACTCATGAAGAGGATGGTCAGAGTTGTCCATAGCTTTCTTGACTCTTATGAAGAATCCTTCTTTGCATCATCATCTCCAGATGCTCCAGTCGTCTCCAGAACAGAACCGGAACAAATCCAGCCTTCTTTATCAGATTGCTGAGCCTTTTGAGGTTCCTGGTTCTGATGCTGCTGCACCAACAGATGATAGCAGAAGAGACGACACTCTCAACAGCAGACTTGTAGATCTGCAGCATCGTGCTGCAAACCTTGAAGGATGTTAGCTTCCTGGAGAAGTGCAGTCTGCTCTGTCTCTTTTTATAGACGGCTTCACTGTTGATTCTCCAGTCCAGTCTGTTGTCAAGGTGACCACAGAGGTATTTATGTTCCTGAACCACCTCCACATCTTCTCCCATGATGGAAATAGGGTTTGATCCAACCCTGTTTCTCCTGGAATCAACAACCATCTTCTTTGTTTTGTTTACAGTCAAGATTAGATGATGGTTCCCACAAAGCGCTCCACCAGATCTCTGTACTCGGCCTCTTGTCTTTCTCTGATTCACACAACAACTGCAGAGTCGTCTGAGTATTCCTGCAGATGACAGAAGTCGGACTTGTGCTGCAAGTCTGAAGTGTAGAGAGTGAAAGGAATGGTGAGTACAGAGCCCTGTGGTGCTCCTGTGCTGCTGACCACCTGGTTAGACACTCAGTCCTTCACTCTCACAACCTGTGGTCTGTTTGTCAGGTGGTCGCAGACGCAGACGACTGTTGAGGCCTCCGCCTTCGTCTTCTGGAGTTTCTAACAGAACCAATCAGGCTGAACTATGTTCAATGTACCTGAGAATCAAAGAACCTGATCCTCACTGTGCTGCCTGCTTCGTCCAGATGACACTGGGTTTGTTGAAGCAGGTGTCAGACGGCATCATCAACTCCAACTCCACGGCGATGAGCAAACACCAGGGGGTTCTGATTTGAGTTCGTCTGCTTCCTCAAGTGGGCCACCAGAGTCTCTCCAGGACCGTCATGATGTGGGTTGTCAGGGCAACAGGACTACAGTCGTTGATGACTGATGGATGTGTTTTCTTCGGTACCAAAACCAGGCAGGATGTCTTCCACAACAACAGAACCTCCTCTTGGGTCAGGCTAAGGGTGAAGAGACGCTGCAGAATCCCACAGAGGGACTCTGGGACTGACACCATCTGGACCTGCAGCCTTGTTCCGGTTCAGCCTCTCCAGCTGCGTCTTCACTGCTAGACACAGACAAGTTGGAGGTGGAGGCAGCAGCGTCTCCTAACGTGGTTGGAGACAAACTGGTGGCAGCAGGAGAGTCCATGACTGAGGTGGAACATCTGAGGTCTGACAGGAAAGCTGTGGGTCAGAGGAGGATCAGATATCAGTTTGGATGGAGACGGGAGAGGATGATGACGGTGATGAAGAAACTGCACACTTTTACTAATATTTGAAAATGTATTATGTACTGATGCTCTTGTGGATCTAACAGGAAAATAAGAAAGCGTAAAATATTCTTGCAAGACTAAGTTGCTGGGGTTTTAAAGAACCTTTATGATAATTGGGAGATTGAATAATTTTATAAATATTGTATTAATGATAATTATTACTAAGTTACTAAATAATATTTTTAAATATGTAAATAACATTACAACATTATTAAGTAATTTTTATATTATACACGAGACAAATTTAAAGAGGAAAGCGGAAGACAAATAAAACACTTCCGGTTTGTGTTTTTCAAAACAATAAGTGTGATGTCTATGGTGATAAGAAACTACAGCTATACCATTAAGCTGGAGAATTTACACATCACTTCCACTTCTTTTGAATACTTTCACATTAAGAGCTATGGAAACGAGTTCATATCCTCCGTTAGCTTTATATTAAATAATGCATTTTACTTTTCTTGTTTTCACCCTTAAACTTTTATTTAGAAGCATGAAATTAAATTCTGCCGAGGTTTTAAACCACCACCATATAACTTTCCTGTTCCAAGTCATTTAAAACAGATAAAAGTATTTAAATAACATTAACAGTTGCACCATGATATTGTTGTATATGTAATACATTTATTCACAGATGAATTCAGTTATACAACAGATTGCAGTTAAATAAGAAATATTAACTAATAACATTTTAAACTTTAACTTTTATAATGAATTTTTTTCCATTAGATATTTTCATCCTGCTCAATGCTCTGATCTCAGCAGGTGGATTTAATTACACATTTTTATAGTTTATATATTTTTTTCAGGCTTTATTCTTAAAGTTAGACATCCTCTTTTTGTGAGGATTTTTAACTGTTTAATTTTATTTTCCATTTATTAACCCTGCAGTGGCTCTTTAACAACATTAATTTAAGCTGATTTTATTTGACCCGATAATAAAGGTGAAAATGAGAACAAATTAAGTTAAACAAATGACCTGGTTAGTATGTAGTGGGATATCTGTAGTTACGACAGTTCACCACCAGAGGGCAGTGAGCGCTCATAATCCACAATCAAAAACCTGTTAAACTCGTTTGTTCTGCTGGTTTTCTGCAGAACAAAAAACTGCTCAGCTCCAAATCTTCTTCAATAACAGCAAAACAGAAATACTGAAAGTTTTCTATCTTTATTCTAGTTTTATTTCACTTTGTAAACTCAAACTGAACTGTTAATATTTATTCAAATGAATCAAACTTTGATTCTGGACACTGAAGAAAACACAAGAAACTGAAACTAACTGATCTTTTTCTTCAAGTCAGCCTCCATTTTGAGCGCAGGGTGGAAATAACATGTTGACTTGTTAACAGAGGTAAGTGTTGCCGCTCCGGGTCCCTCCGAGTCTCTCTCGGCTCTCTGGAGCCTTTCTGACCGATAAATCCTCCGAGGCTTCCCGGGGCCTCGGCCACCTCGGTCTGGCCTATTGATGCAAAATCAGTGTGAAATAATTCTACTAGTCTCTTTAGATGAGGCACAGACATTTATTTTCGATTTGAGTCCTTTTTATAATTTGTAGGTATATTTATATTAGATCCTAAGTATTCAATCAATCCAATTTTATTTGTACAGCACATTTCAGCAGCAAGGCATTTCAAAGTGCTTTACATAATAAAAACATGAAAACACAGAGTCATGCAACATAGAATCAACAATCAAAACATTACATTAAGTTAAGAGCTGTCATTAAATTCGTAATTGATTACGTTTCAAATACAACTCTAAACAGGTGGGTTTTTAGTCGAGATTTAAAGGCACTCAGTGTTTCAGCTGTTTTACAGTTTTCTGTAAATTTGTGGTGCTTGGAAGCTGAATGCTGCTTCTCCTCGTTTGGTTTTGGTTCTGGATACAGAGCAGAACCAGAAGACCTGAGGGGTCTGGAATGTTGATACAACAGCAGATCTTTAATGTCCTGTGGTACTAAACCGTTCAGTGATTTATAAACTAACAGTATTTTTCTATTCTATTCTCTGAGCTACATGGAGCCAGTGTAGGGACTTTAAAACTGGTGTTATGTGGTCTACGTATGTTTCTGGTTTTAGTGAGAACCTGGGCAGAAGTTCTCACTAAACTGTGACCCAATTACTCAAAATCAGTGTAAAATTGTTTTAGTAGACTGGAGCAATGAGGTACGCTCATTTTTAATTCATTTTGACCCATTTTGTTATTTTTTTAGGCAATTTTATATTTAAATACATTTCCTATTTTCTCTTCACCTCTCCATAGGCTGCCACCGTATCATGATGACAGGGTTTGAGTGTTGAAGTGACTCTAGGAGTTATGCTGTCAGGGGCTTCATACCCCTTGTAGGGTCACCCAATGCTAGAGGTCCTAGGTCATGACAAAGAGCAGCCCAAAGACCCTTTATGAAGAGCACAATCGGTGGATACAGTGTTCCCTCACCTGGATGCAGGTCACCAGGGCACCACCCTGGAGTTGGTGCTCCTTGGCAAGCATCTGGTGCTTACCAAAACACATGGAGTCTGACCAGGTTCAGCCTAAAGTGGATTCACCTTCCCATGGGCTCACCAACTGTGGGAGGAGGGGCCAGAAGGGCTGGATGCAATGTGGGATGTTAGAAGGCCGAGGGAGGGGACCATGGCCATCTGACCCTGGACGATAGACTTTATCACTGGGCATGGAAAGTCACCTCTCTGGTGGGAGCCCTAGCTGGTGTGCAAGGTTGAGAGGTTCTAACTAGAAATTGTTTGTAAGGACACTCAGAGGGGACCCGGAAATTCAACCACACACAGGAGTATACAAAAAGGAAAGTTTATTTTTTCAGATACTGGTTTCTGCTCAGGGAGAGGTCAAACACAGCACTGAGGAGAGAGAGGAGAAGACTGGATAAAGGAGGGATATCTTAGAAATGTTCAGCTTAACTGACCTGTAGAGCAGTGGACGGGTGGAGCAGAGGAACAGAGGGTCTGATGATAGGAAGATGCAGGAAACCAGTGGAACAAGCTTCTGTGTAGGCAATGAAGATCTCAATGGGGCGATCCAAAATGCAAAACCCAGGGACTTTGTCGATGATCAGGCTGAGGTCATACACAGGAGGACAGAGAGAGCAAACTTAGTTTTGAGGGGCAGGCGGAAATCGGTGGTTGTGAGGCAGAGCTTGGGTCAGGGTCCAGAATAGAAGGGATACATGAAGGGCTTGGCAGGAGGGGTAAATCCGTGGTCAGAAGGGGGGTCAAAGAAACACTGAAGGCTTGGAAAGAACACTGGATCTCTACTGGCTCATGGCTGTTGATAATCTGCCAAGGAAGCAGAGGCTGAGGGGTGTTTAAGTAGGGCAAGGCCCAGGTGGAACAGGTAAGCAATCAGGCGTGGCAGGTGAACTGAATGAGCGCTTAACACAGCATGGACAGGACATGAATCATAACATAGTTGGTCTCATCTCATCGCATGACTCGAGATGAGAGCCATGCGTTAATTAATGGGACATTAATTAACAATCTGATATGTAGTGAGAAAATGTAATGTTTCAGTTGTTGGCTGTGTTTCTATGACTTTGTATTTTTGTGTTTTCATGGTATAAAGCTCTTTGAAATGCCTTGTTGTTGAAATGTGATATATGAATAAAATTTGATTAGATTTTTTTTTGATTTGGGGTTTTCTGTCCGAGGCCACATTTTCCGCAACCAGAGTTTTGAAGGGATCCATTTTGGTGGCCTTGGGTTCACGCCTCTGCTTTTAGTAGATGATGTGGCCCTACTGGCTTCATCAGGTCATGATCTACAGCTTTACTGGAGCAGTAAGCAGATGAGTGTGAAGCGGCCAGGAGGAGGATCAGTACCTCCAGATCCAAGGCCATGGTCTTGAGCTGGAAAAGGGTAGAGCGCCTTATTTGGGTCAGGGAAGATTGTCCTGACCCAAGTGGAGGAGTTTAAGCATCTTAGGATCTTGTTAATTGTCGAAGTTCATTCATCTCTGTCTCTGTTCACCACCCATGTCTGTTAACCAATTTCAGGACCCGACAAGAACCACTAAATGACCTTGAGAAATAATGAGATTTGGTTATATATAAGCAGTCACTTACAAACAAGCTTTAATGCTAAAAAAATTATCAAATTTCACAAGCCATACATATCATCCAAATGGAACATCATGCTTCTTATGTTACATTCACCGTCCAACGCTGGGGCCAAGTGACAAGAAGCCAAGAGAGGCAAAGATTGTAGCAAGTTTAGCTTTTTATTCATCTCTGCAATCTGTGACCTCCCTAAATGGTACTCTAATCAGTTTCAGTCTGTTTACATATGACTGCCAGCAGTCACTTATAAACATGGTTATGTATGCTGCAGCGTGTTAAGCAGATGAAAGAGGCTAAAAGAGATGGAGGAAAATACAGAATCCATAACATTATTGTAACCCGAGTGCAAATGTTGAGTTCCATTTTCTGGATCGCTACTTTTTATCCCCTTCACCTTCCAAAATCTTGCGATAGTTTGATATATAACAGTAATTCTTGCGAGATTTACTAAGCAGCCAATCATTGTTGAGCGTTTGAGTCACATGTACCACCGTCGGCTCATTTGCTGACCCATAATCCGTCAGAAAGCTGGAGCGAAAAGCATGGGGGATTAGAACAAGTTTGGGAGAGCAGAGCTGCAGGTCGGTTAAGTGCAACATTCTGTTTTTCTGTAATCTTGTATGATGCTAAGATTGTACTAACTTTAGGAGTCTCCGGGCGTGAGTTGAGGGATAAGAGAAACACAAAACTGCTTGTATGCCTTATCAACTGCGGAAATGGTGAGTCATTTTATGAAGACTTGGGGTTAGTTGATATCAATCCGGATGCACTATTGCGACTCTGTACAAACAAATTGGAGAACAATGAGGTGCCTTGAATTTTAAAGTATTTGCCCAACTTGATGTTTTTTACATTGTTGATTTTGTATGGAGCATATTTATTTACTTTTTATGAATAAGATTTATCTAGAAATTTTGTATTTGGAAATGCATTGATTAGCAAAATGATTATCAGGATTATTCATAGTGCAATGAGTGCCAATTGTTATTTTTTGTGTGCACACTGGAATGTTTTGATTATATATTTGAGACTGGTCCTGCTTTATTATACAGGTCAGGTTTGACGGCGAGCTGAAGAATCAGGTCCAAGAGCCTAAAAGGATTTCACCTGTGGTGTTAAGATTTGGTTTCCCCACCAGGCTGGGAGACTTCCTGCAGCCCATGAACAAAATCGTTCCCACTCTGATCTGACTTTTGTCAGCATGCGAGTTGCAGCCACTAACCAACTCACCTGAAAAACACACTGAACCACCCTAGTTCAGGGGGGTTATGAACTGAATGGTGTGGCTTGTTGCCGGAACTACAGAACTGATTATGTTTCTTTGATTTGTTAATTTAATTGTTTTCCTTGTTGTTTTTATACTTAATATGGCCATATGAATGTTTTTTTTCTTGTGATGTATATAATTAATCAGTGAATACAAGGCACTCAAATCTGCAACTTCTAGTCTGTCTACACCTTTTTTGAGTCGTATCTTGACTTCTGAGAACTAGCCCATTGACCTTGTTGGTCACAATCCATTTTCAATTATTTAGAAATATAGCATACCGTTTACACAGATATACTACGTTAATCCTGGCGAACTAGCCAGGAGGGAGTTTGAACAGACCTGAAGTATTGCAGTTGTTTTTCCTCTTTTTGTTGCTAATATGGATGTTTTGATGAAATGTGGGGTTAAAATACCTAATGCAGTGTTGGTTAGATATGCAACAAACAGAGAAGCTGATAATGAAGTAGCTGACTTTCTGTCGGGTTATGGGTCAATGGAAAAGTTTGAATCTATAACTGATCAATAGACGGATTGGTGCAGCATCTGCAGTAAAGCGTGCACTGTACCAGTCTGTCGTGGTGAAAAGACAGCTGGATCAAAAAGCAAAGGTCTCTATTTGCCAGTCGGCCTATGTCCCTACCTTCATCTATGGCATAGGTTTAAGGGTCTTGACTGAAAGAACAAAATCACAAACACAAGTGGCCAAAATTAGTTTTTTCCATAAGGTGTCTGGGCTCTCCCTTAGTGATAGGTTGAGAAGCTCAGTAATCCAGGAGGGACTAAGGAGAGCCACTGATTTTTAACTTCGAGAGGAGCCAGCTGAGGTGAGGTCAGGCACCTCAGCTGGTGCTGAAACCTCCCTAGTGAGATCTTTTGGACACTTCCTACCAGGACGAGGCCCACAGAAACCCCCAGGACATGCTGGAGGGACTGTTTTTCGGCTAGCCTGGAAACGCCTTGGTATTTGTTGTTGCGCCACATCCTCCTCCCCTCTTCTCTCTTTCTCTCTACTTCCCCTTCTGAGAGGAGGGAGATGTGCTACCCAGCTCTCTGTCTAATGGGTCTGAGAAGCCTCTAGCTCCTGAGTATTACTACAGATGAGAATACAGAGGACATTCTGTTTAACCCTCTTACGCCAGAGTTTCATGCGTCTGCCTAAATAAATCTTCCTTATTTTAATTGTAAGTAGTTCTTTAAATGTCCTGTGAGATGATATACTTACCCATTTATCGATAACAACTGGAACTTTCAATATCCAGCAAGATATTTTCGCAATATACCGTCTATTAAACGAGTGCCCCCCGGATTAATTACACGCTCTGCAGCTGCAGCTGTGAAGTTACCGTATTAACCTGATACTTGCTGGAAAGTGCAACGTCTCCCATTTCAGAAACCATTGAAATTTTTCAGATAGGACTACGTGTGGCGGAATTAAGGTACTGCAAATTTAGATATGTCACCACCGACACGTTCCGGGTCTAGAAGGGTTAAGCTGGGCGTGAGTAAGACTAGCCTGGTTTCTAACGACCTCTGCCTCCAGATGTCCCACCCTTTTTCACCCTGTGAATTAGCCAGATCGAGCAGCCCGCAATCAGCTAGCTTCACAGAGCACACCTGTTAACGGTCGCTCTCTCTCTTTATTACAACTTGCACTTGTTACTGAACCAGGTTGGTTTTAGTGACTCGGGCGAGTCCCAAGGGGGTTGTTTTGGCTAAAAGCAACCTATAAAACATTTTCCACTTTCTCCTCCCAGAATCAAACTTCATAGCTATTTTACAACCATCAAAGAACTTTAAGGT
>NW_006800421.1:344348-347704 GCF_000485575.1 Poecilia formosa
TGTCCCTCCTTTTTCACCCTGTGAATTAGCCAGAATCGGCTAGTTTCACAGAGCACACCTGTTAACGGTCGCTCTTTCTCTGTATTACAACTTGCACTTGTTACTGAACCAGGTAGGTTTTCGTGACTTGGGCGAGTCCCAAGGGTGTTGTTTTGGCTAAAAGCAACCTATAAAACATTTTCCACTTTCTCCTCCCAGAATCAAACTTCATAGCTATTTTACAACCATCAAAGAACTTTAAGGTGACTCATTAATTGAATGTCCACATCTTTTAGATTTTCTTAATGCTAATTATTTTATTAGTAAGGCAGTTTTGCAAGGGTCAGTACAGCTTAATTCAGTAGCAGAAATAACCAAATAAGTAAAATCAATAATCTAGCTTATCTTTCCCTAATGCTGACACTGTGAACTAAAAAAGGGAAACGTTGAGAGAGACAAACGGAGGTTGGCATCTTGAACCCCAGAACTGGCCTGAGGATGAAAAAGGTGTTGCTGCAGCAACAGGAGCCTCCCAGCACAGGAGGAGTACTGATTTAGAGCGGCAGGTCTTGGGCCTCAGGGTGACTTCCTCATGCATGTAGCGGTCCTCAGCTTCTTGTCTTGCAGCTCTGTAGCTCCTTTCTCCTTGTCTCATGATCTTTCTGGTCCATCGAGATGTAGATGAGCTGATCTCACAAAAGGAACACACCAGTTCTTCCTCTTTCCCTTTGTTCTTTGTCTTTGTCTTTATCTTCATCTTTGCCTTGGTCTTTGTCTTTGGGGTCCCGAACCCAGCTGATGAGAGAAGTGCAATGTGAAGCCACATGTTGCAGGGTTAACGGGTTGGTCCCCATGTGCAGAACAGTCTTCGGCTCTGTGGCTCCGGCTCTTCTTCAGCTGCAGAATTCTTTGTCCAGCTAGATCTTGGCTCAAAGCTGCCAGAAGGATCCAACCAAAGATTCCTCTTTCGCAGCCACCTTATAAAGGATTTGTCCACCCTTTTGGTGTGTTTGCATTGTCTAGCTTTGTTGTTGTGCCTGTTTCATTGGCTGACTGCTTGGACCGATGATCTCATATCCATCACCATCTTGGAGACATGATGTCTGCCTTGGTCACCTCCGCTCTCCTATCAGTTCCTCTTTCTCCTTGACCTTTCACCTACCACCTACCTCCAACACATCATCAGTGACCTTTTAATTACAGTTACACATTTTACTCCATTTCAAGTTCAATGTCAAAATCACATTTATAACATTTTAGTTTCTCTAATTTAGCATTCATTTATAATTTTATAATAATCATAACTTATTACTCTTATTATAATCATGATGTGAGTTATTACAGACATTAATGGAAATCTATTTATTTGATACCAGGTACTTGCATGTTTCACCTGTAAGCACTTCCATACGTACAAGGGTAAGTGTAAATATTCTTATAATCAAACCAACATCAACCCCTGGTTAAACCAATATTAATTATTGGCCTAATTATAAGCTATCATTATTCATTTAAGTATTTTATTCTGGGTTTTATCCAATTACTCAAAATGTCTAGATTTTATTCTTTAAATATTTAATGGTTAAAATGAGTAATCTGAACTATTTTTATTCACTCCAGGCTGGAAACTTCCTTTTTCTTCAGGAAACCTGCTCTTTCTGTTCTATGACTCTTTTTCTGCCTGACTATGATTTTTTTATGATTAAATAGAAGTAGAATTAAAGCAAAGTTTGCAGGACACTAACAACACACACAACCAGATTAATTTTATTACAGTCTGACTCTACTGTTGGGGCTAGATGTTACCTGTACTCAATTTTAAAGGTAACTTTATTCATTGTTATTATTAAACTAAAATCTCCAGCATGGGGAAGATGGATGAGCTCGACTTTTCTTGACAGATTCCTCTGGAGGAGCTGGAACAAGTGGCTGGGGAGAGTGAATTCTGGGCCTCTGCTGACCCCGCAACCCGACTGCAGACAAGGGGAAGATGATTAATTTATTTTTCTTCAATAGCTTATGGGTCATAAGACCCATAAGTTAATTGGATCTTATTAACTCAAAATCAATGTGAAATTATTCTACTAGACTGGATAGGTGGGCCACACTCATTTTTATTCCATTTAACACTTTTTATTCCTTCTCAGTGGGTCACATGAAATTTAAGCTATTAAATACCACTTATATTTTTTAATTAGTAAATTTAAATGATGTAAAGAATGGTAAAAGGTCTAAAATGGGGAAAAATGAGGGTGCCTCATCTCTAATGATTTGTAAAACAATTTCAAAGTGGTTTGGAATCAATAGGACACATGTCGTGGAAGCTATTGCAAAAACACAAAATTTTGACAAAGAAAATTGCTAAAAAAAAACATTAAAATGGAAAACAAATGTCTGTGCCTCATCTGTACAGGATACTAGAACAATTTCACACTGGTTCTGGGTCAATGGGTCACAAGACCTGGAAGCTATTGAAGAAAAATACTAAATATTGACAAAACAAATTCCTAAAAAATGGAAAACAGGTAGAAATGGAAAACAAATGTCTGTGCCTCATCTATACAAGCTGGTAGAACAATTTCACACTGATTTTGAATCATTAGGTCACATGACCTGGACGCTATTGAAGAAAAACACTCAATCTTGACACAAAAATTCCTAAAAAAAAAAAAGACTGAAAATGGAAAACAAATGTCTGTGCCTCATTTATAGAGACTAGTAGAATTATTTCACACTGATTCTGAGTCAATAGGTCACATGATCTGTAAGCTATTGAATAAAACATATTATTTAATATTAAAATTATTTAAAATATTGTATATGACTTTAAAATTTAATAGAAAAGCATGAATTAGCACTGACAGTTAGCTGGTTACAATTCAAGGCATTTGTAAACATTTCTTTGACAGGAATGTTTGGTTCGGTAATTTGTTGATAGTCCCTAAGTGAGCTATAGGGTTAAAACCCTTGTCTTCACCCTTGTATGTCGAAATGGGGTCCAATCGACCCCACACACGTAAAACCTGGATCATTTTCCATAGACCTCTACGTTTGCCTCAGTCCTGCAGCACAAGGGTGAATGCTGCACTGCTACTTGCATTTCTGATGTTTGATTTTTGTTTTTCTTATATTTTATCATTTGTTTTCATTTTCCTGCAACCCTTTGGTCAGCTGCTGTTTTATTTTAAGTGCTTTAGAGATAAAGTGGTCCACCATGACAGCTGCATCTAAATCTGATCTGTTTGAGTGGAGTGTGCAGCAACGACCTTCTCAAATCTAACCTAAATGAACTAAACTAAAAAAGTTAACCTCATGTAACTTTTTTACATCAGTGTTCTTGTTGTAGGGACTCTCTGTGAATCTTTTTAACCTAAAAA
>NW_006800421.1:363552-367734 GCF_000485575.1 Poecilia formosa
TGTGAAAAACTCAAAGTCTCTGCTGTTGAAGCCGTCTGTAACAAGACTGGAGTTGATATTGCTGGACAGATGATGTGCAGTTTCCCAGCATTCAGTGAGACCAGACTGAACTTAGAGAAACATGTGTTGGCATCTCTGGCAGAGAAAGAAGACTTTAACATATTCATCACCTACATTCAAAATCCAAGGGCTCAAGTCGAGGCTTTCATCAAAGAACAAGTAAAGAAATACATGTTCATGACACAGAAAGTTAAAGCCCAAACTATCCTGAAGAAAAATGTAGAAGAAATCAGCAGAGTCATCAGTCAGGCTTTGTTTGAGGCAACAGAGAAATTCCAACACATTAAGGGAAACATAGAAATGTGGGTGGAGGAATTTTCGAGAAAACTAAAACCAAAGTTGATACTTGATACTGTTAGTTGTCAAAACTTCAGTGACATTAACAATTTTGACTTTCTTAAAGAAGAGATAGAGAAAGGCCTGAAAAGAATCACAACAGAGATGAGCGAACTCCCCCTGGAAAAGGTGAATGACTGCAGGATGAAACCTGATCAGATCCTGATTGATCAGCTGTGTAACTGCTGCTGGGAAAGGTGTCCATTCTGTGCTGCTGTTTGCACCAACACTTTGAAGGACCACAGACCTGAGAAGCACAGCGTTCCTTTTCATCGACCCAATGGGGTTAATGGTTTCAGAGTTAGAGGAACAGATGATCTGGTCATTGATTTCTGCACCACATTAGTTGCAAGTGATGGAAGGTTTTAGCCAAATGAGTCAGATTGTCTAGTTCCTTTTAAACAGTACCCAACTGCTGGTGAACCATTTGCTTCATGGAGCATTACAGCTGATAAGTCTATGCTGGCCTTCTGGAAATGGTTTGTCTGTCGCTTTCAAAAGGAACTGGAAGAGTACTATGATAAGAAATTCCAGGGTCGTGGAGAAATTCCTCGTCAATGGAAAACCCTCAGTAAGGAGGATGCTATTGAAAGTCTAAAAGAAAATGTAGTTTGTGAGGAAACTGCAGCCATCCATAAAAATTAAACAAAGTTGTCGGAGCAATAATTTTGATTTTCAAGGCTCTACAAAATTAACTTCATTACCTTTGATTTGTACATCTTGAATGTGTTATATTTTAAGAATAACTGATATAGCTTCAAACAGCTGTATGTTTTACTTTATATTATTTTTCAGTCTTTTTGTTTTTTCTGTTATTCTGATTTTTTTTTTTAGTCACCAAAATGTGCTATGTAGGAACTAATCATTGAAATATCAAATATGATTCTTGATTTGGGTTAAGAAAGGCAAACAAATGGCAAGTATGTAAACATCTTGCCTTTTGTATCCAGAATGAATTGATTTATAATGGTATATTTTTTCATGTTTTAAATTTAATACATGTATTTTAAAATTAAAATCTTAGTCCATATTTTTGAAGAGCAATTACAATCTTAATAATCCAGTATATAAATATTATAACATACCTCATGTTTGAATTTCATGAACAAAATGTTTTTTGTAAATGAGCAACAATTTAGATTTTTTTCCGATTTATTTCATTTATGTTCATGTTTTTTTCATTTATGGTGAGTTAAAGTAATTTGTTAAGCAACTCAATAATTTTGTCTTTCTTTTTATTTTTTATTTCTTTAGTCATGCTGTGATATGTTCCCTATAGATTTGTCTCTAAATAAACTTAAGTTTTATAACAGAAAATTATAATCTAAAAAATTTAACCACTCTTGAAATAATTGCAATAGATATACTTCTTTGACATATCACATCATTAATAATACATATTATAAGATTTAACAGGACAAAGAACGCAATGATGCAAAACCCTGTTTCACCAGTAAAAGTTGTGTTTGATTGTAACTTGTATCACATTCAATGAAATCAGACAACTGCTCCTGCTTCCCTTGTTTACTTCTTTAAAATAAATAAAGGTGTGAAACCAAATAAGTTAAATGCTTTGGATCTGGTTCGAGAATCAATGTTCACCAAAATTTATTTTCCAGGAGTTCTCGTGTTGTTCATTGTAAGATCAATGCTATTTGTAAAACAGTGAGCTACTTTTAATGATACATTTTTAGTATAATTCCTGCATGTTTATCAAAGACTTTACCTATAACTTGTTCCACTTCAGATATATAATATATAATGTGTTAAACATGTCCACCTATATATGTTAAATTTGTTATATGTGTAAACAAAAAGCTATGCTTGTAAGTACATAAAGTGATGTGGTATAATAAGTTAAAATAATTTGGAAATATGCAGTTAAAACCATTTTGTAGAAAAGTAATCTTTACCATTTGTTATTTTGAAGGGATCATGTTTGTAGAAAGTAGTGGTGTAGAGTAAAGCAACTTTACTGATTCGTGGTTGACTGAGAGTCAAGAAGTGATAGGAGAGTAGAGAACAGACATAGACATAATACAAGAGTAGACCCCACATTGGCCGCAGGAAATACAGCGACCATCTTGGATGGGTCGTCCCTCCTACTTTGCTCAACTAAAACAGCAGAAGATGCCTCAGCACTGAGGGATATTGTTTGGATCAATTACTGATGTGAGGGCTCAACAGACGTTTCAGAAGTAAGATGGACATTTTATTGTGTGTTTTGTGATTAGAATATTACTTTACTGTATTTATGTCCACAGGCGAGCAGTGATGGCATAGTTACTTTGAAAAAGTAACTTTATTTGGATTACTGATTACTCCTTGAAAAAGTATTAGATTACTGACTACTTGATTTGAAAAGTAACTAAGTTACATTAAAAGTAACTTTTTTAGTTACTTTCAGCAGCTGCTGCTGACAACAACGCTCTGCCACCTTTGAAATTACTTTGAGCTTTGCCAATACTTACTTGCAAGTTATTTTATAATGGTTAACATCAACAATGTATCTCCACTTATAAGGAAGAACTAAAGAGGAGATTCTTTTTAATGGCCACACCTTACAAAAAAAAAAAAAAAAAAACTTTAGTAATTTGTGTGTTCCACAGAGCCGTGCAGAGACCACTAAAGGGGCAGGTGCTTAAGAAAAGGGCACATGTAACCGCCTTCTAGGACAGAATATTAAAGACACACAGCTTTCAGAGTTTAATAAACAATGATAAAAACTGTGACTTATACAATCAAAGCTAACGAACATCTCTATGTAGAGCATATAACTATGCATATGTAAGATATTTTTAGTAATTTCTTACTGCAGGTCTATTTTGCTATAAGAAAGTTTTGCAATATTCAAACCTGCAATTTATCAAGATATGTAAATCAGAGCTAGACCACCAAACATATTTTGTCTTTACAGAATTACACTATTCTGTGGCTCTGTGGGTAGAGTAGTCATGTTGTGATCTGAATGTTGTAGGTTCATTCCAGCTTCCTCCTGCCACATGTCAATGTGCCCCTGGGCAAGGCATTTAACCCCAAATTGCCTACCAATCAGTGTATAAATGTGAGGGCGAAAGGGTGAATGTGACTCTAGTGAAAAGTGCTTTGAGTGATCAAAATGATTGGAAAATCACTATATAAGTTCAGTCCATTTACCATTTTATTAAAAATATAAACAAGGGCACAATGCAACCTTTTGGTGGACTGTAATCTATAAAAAAAAGAGCTGCCTGTTTGCTACACTTGCAGTGGAGATGAAGATGGTCCATTCAGGAAAGCAGAGCTGCATCAAACTTTAACGTGGAACTGCAGAAAAAAGACAAAACACAAAAGCAAAAATTGAATTGATAATGCATGTCACCATGAGAAAAGTCTACTGAGTTTTGCTTAAAAAACTTTTTTAAAAATTAAATTACATATTTTTGTCTCATGAAGTGAAACAATTACTTCCAAACCAAACTTATTTGCACCTGTCATAAATCTTTTCTTGCTATTCAAAGTTTTTGTTTGTGATTCTCACATGACGTCGTGGGCAGGGCCAAAAATCACAAAATATTTCTGATGTGTGCAAATAAAAGTTTATGTTTGGCAAATAACTGTTTAAGTTTACGAGACAAAAATGAGTTATTTAATTTAAAAAGTTTTTTAAACAAAACGTTTTGTTTAAAAAAAAAAAAAAAGAAATCATAACAATTTCAAAAGTTTTGATTACAATTTTATTGTATTTAACTTCATACTCTGCGAACCAGACTCTAAACTTACTTAAAGTCTGAATTGAGTTTTTTC
>NW_006800421.1:367744-375131 GCF_000485575.1 Poecilia formosa
TCAAGCTTATGGCTTCAATATTTAGGAACCAAGTAACTAAGTTACATTAAAAGTAACTTTTTTAGTTACTTTCAGCAGCTGCTGCTGACAACAACGCTCTGCCACCTTTGAAATTACTTTGAGCTTTGCCAATACTTACTTGCAAGTTATTTTATAATGGTTAACATCAACAATGTATCTCCACTTATAAGGAAGAACTAAAGAGGAGATTCTTTTTAATGGCCACACCTTACAAAAAAAAACTTTAGTAATTTGTGTGTTCCACAGAGCCGTGCAGAGACCACTAAAGGGGCAGGTGCTTAAAAAAGGGCACATGTAACCGCCTTCTAGGACAGAATATTAAAGCCACACAGCTTTCAGAGTTTAACAAACAATGATAAATTACAAAATTGTGACATATACAATCAAAGCTAACGAACATCTCTATATAGAGCATATAACTATGCATATGTAAGATACTTTATTAGTAATTTCTTACTGCAGGTCTATTTTGTTATAGGAAAGTATTGCAACATTCAAACCTGCAATTTATCGAGATATGTAAATCAGAGCTAGACCACCAGACATATTTTGTATTTACAAAATTACACTATTCTGTGGTTCTGTGGGTAGAGTAGTCATGTTGTGATCTGAAGGTTGTAGGTTCAATTCCAGCTTCCTCCTGCCACATGTCAATGTGCCCCTGGGCAAGGCATTTAACCCCAAATTGCCTACCGATCTACGTATAAATGTGAGAGTGAATGGGTGAATGTGACTCAAGTGAAAAGTGCTTTGAGTGGTCAAAATGATTGGAAAAGCACTATATAAGTTCAGTCCATTTACCATTTTATTAAAAATATAAACAAGGGTACAATGCAACCTTTTGGTGGACTGTAATCTATAAAAAAGAGCTGCCTGTTTGCTACACTTGCAGTGGAGATGAAGATGGTCCATTCAGGAAAGCAGAGCTGCATCAAACTTTAATGTGGAACTGCAGAAAAAAGACAAAACACAAAAGCAAAAATTGAATTGATAAGGCATGTCACCATGAGAAAAGTCTACTGAGTTTTGCTTAAAAAACTTTTTTAAAAATTAAAATCACACATTTTTGTCTCATGTCTCAAACTTATTTGCACCCGTCATAAATCTTTTCTTGCTATTCAAAGTTTTTGTTTGTGATTCTCACATGACGTCGTGGGCAGGGCCCAAAATCACAAAATATTTCTGATGTGTGCAAATAAAAGTTTGTTTGGCAAATAACTTTTTAAGTTTACGAGACAAAAATTAGTTATTTAATTTAAAAAAGATACAGGGAAGAAGCTTTTTAGTTATCTTGCTTTGCTAGCAAAGTCGTTAGCTAGCAGCTAGCTAATAGCACAACAACAACAGCCTAATGTCTGTATGATAAAAATACGGAATCGATAGATAAGAACAGTTTTTCATCACCTGGCTGTCTCCCGCTCAGTAGTTCTTCAGAGAAAGGCAGACGCAGAGGCCTGTCAGTGTCTGTTGTATTTCATTACCTCTCTGCTTAAACCGCTGAAGCAGAAACGATACTTCAACGTTATCCGTCATCTGACAAGTAGCAAGTCTACTCCACTTTATTCACCAAAAACTTTTTTTTTTAATTCACCAAAAACTGTTCTGTAATCTGGAACGTTCGCTACGTTGAGCTTCAGTTAGCCGCCTTATCTCCCTGTGCGAGGGGCAACTGCGTCATGCACGGGCAAAAAGTCAAAGGTAACAAGGTGACCGGCTTATTATGTTGTACAAAAAAAACCCAACAAAAAACTAAATAATTGTAGTACATGTTATGTGTCAGAAGAGGGCTTAGGAAATAATAATACAAAAAAAAAAATTTTGACCAAAAGGGTACTTGGGGGCAAGGAGCAAAAGGGGCAGGTGCTCAAACCCAGAGTCATACTATATTGGACCCAGAGTCATACTATATTGGACCCAGAGTGGTAGTGACACCGTTCCACATCACAATACAGGACTTAAGAAACTACAGATGATTTATCAGTATTCACTTGCTTAACTCTCGAGTTTAAATTGAAAAACAAAATTATTGAAAGTATGTGATACCTTCTGATAGAGTATAAACATTTGTATTCTTTTTTAAAAAGTTTTGTTAGTTAAGCACTAAATATAACTCACGGATTATGAATCATTTTCTGTATAAACTAAAAAGGAGACAGCTCAAAGTAGAATTGAATAAATAAACATCTACACATTAAAAAACATTTTAGCAATTAATTATAATAAAAATAAAATATACTGTCACGTAACTTTGGAAAAAAATAACTTTTTAGAATATATTTTTTTCTGTCAACTTTCATTTAACACTCCAGTCCAGTTGGTGGCAGTAATGCGCTTTCATAGTTGGTCAAACAGCCGCCATTAAACTCCAGAGGAAGATTAGCACCGGTGCTAACGAGTGCTTCTGCTAAACCCAACATGAACGAAAATGCCCGTGCGTTGTGTGAAATGGTGGAAAAAGTACTATTTCACGGAGTTACTTTTTCAGTATCGTTTTGATATTAAGCAATGTCCCGGCGGAAAACAACAGATGACACCGTGGTAGTGATGGACAAATGAAGCCTCATGAAGCAATGAAGCTTTCCAACCCTTTGCTTTGCAAAAAGGTTCATTACTTGATGCTTCATTCATTGTTCACTAGTGACATCTGCTGGTGAAACTGTAACAGTTTTGTCACTCAGTTGGATCATACTTCCAAAAACTACTAAATACAATATTGTCACAAAGTTTTCATCAAACTCATGTTTAGTAACAGGAGAATCAATGAAACCATATTTAATAGTCATATGTTTTAATTATTAAAATTATTTGTAGCCAATCTAATCCTGGTATATGTTGAAGGTCAGTGGTTGTGTTGGGTTTTCTTTTATGTCACAGACTGATTTGACAATAAAGACATTTGATGTTTTAGTGTCTTGGGAGTGCAGTGCCTGTTGGGGCGTTCACTTTTTCTTGGATTTCTAATTGGCTCTCATCTCTTATATTTGGCTACATGTTGAATTTTAGTTCTCCAACAGGATTAAATCTGTTTCTGCTGTGCAAGATTGATATATCTTTACTAATCAGACTACAAATAATAGTGGAACTTTGCAGAAGGTGAGAAATTGGGAGGTGGAGGGTTAATTATTGTTATCTAAAAAGAATTCAGTGACGTGCGGTCAGGGGAGGCAGGTGAGGCAGAGCCTCACCTGTCGTCATGGAAAAATAATAATAATAAAACCATTTATATTGCTATTTTCACCCTGTGGTTTGTACTATAAAGTACCTATTTTTTTACTTAGCTTAACCAATTCTGATGATTTTTTTTCCTTCAAAATCGCTGGATTTTCGTATTTTCCCATTCAAATGCGTGGAAGCGAAGCCGGTGAGGCAGCAGCGAGCTGAGCCTCACCTGGGATTGCGCAACCTCTCGCTAACTGCATTGGCTGCCATTGTATGGGAGCAAGTTCGTCCTGTCTGTACGCCGGCAATAAAATGGCTAAAAAACATTTAATATATGGACTGATTTTCCATAATTTCGCTTATGTATATAATGTACAGTATTTTTTTGTCACTAACTGTGTGTGTATCGTGTTTTGTATGCGGAGGAGCGATCAGAAACGGCAGAAAACAGACTCCAGGGGAGGCAGGCAGTTCTCCTGCCTCATGGCAGGGGGCGCTCATGATCCCAGATATTGTGACTCCACAACTGCAGAGTAAGACACAATGAGTTAGCCATGGATCTAGCCACACAGTAAATAAGTAAAGTACAGAGATATATTTGTTTTCTCCTCTCTTCCGACGTCAACATGAAAGACTACATTTCTACAGTTAAACAGTTTTCTAAAGTGGATTTTCAATTGAAGCAGGAGATAATAACTAAAGGAAGACCAACACCGGAGCTGAAAGTTTTGCTTCTAGACAGTTTGATGATTCTCAAACGGAGTAGAAAAGACATGCTGGTGATAGACTTGGCTTTGGATGAACGGATATTTTTGTGCAGAATTAGCGGTGCATGGATTTCATTGATACATAAAGGTAAGACACCAATAAGATGTTTTTTTAATGAAATATGCGTTTTGTGGGCTACAGTTTGTATGTCTAAATAGTTCAGTAAAGTAGAAGCGGTAGCTAATCTACCACAGCAATTATTTATTAATTAAACAATAAGCCTAAAACATACTACAACAACAGACCGAATCTTCTGTTCTGTGTGCAAAATTCTTGAATGTTTTTTGGTGTTAAATCATAAAACATGAAGTGGGATTGTTGTCAGTTGCTATGGCAACGAATCTGCGTAGCTTTGCGAATACAGATCACTTTGCTGTGGATCATAGCACGAAAACAATACCTACATTTCTAAGTTTTACTGAGTTAACGCGGCTGTGGATGACATGTAAAAGATGAGTCTTTTTGCCCTCCAACGTTGTATGCGTGCGCGAAATTTCCGTACGTCCAATAACGTGCATGGTGTCTAAGTCATAAGTTAGTGTCTCACCAGCAGTGAACCTCACCGCACATCACTGTAAGAATTTTATTGTGAACCATCATCTCAAAGTATTCCCAGATGTCAGAGATTTTCTTCTTGCTGGCTCCATTTCAGACAATCAAGTTTATTTGTGTAGCACATTTCAGCAACAGTAAATTGCTGAAATTTACTGTTGTAAATCTCTCTGAACTGAAATCAGTTCAGAGAGATTTACATCATAAAATCGCAAAAATATAGTTATAAAAATATATATATAATCTACAATTGAGAAAAGCAGTAACAAACTTTACATTTTGATGAGTGCCATCATCAATACACATCAAATATGTTGGTCAATGTTCATTTTATTTTGGCCACTGAAGACAAATATTTTCCTCTGATGCGCGACCAAATGGACAACAACCCATGAAGCGGCACGGCTCATCGCGCTTTTATTTTGAAAACCGACACGCAATATGAAGCAGACACGTGACCTAGGTGATGCGAGGCCTCGTTTGTTGCCGGTCACGTGGTTTTCAGCAAGACAACACAAGCCTCGAAGCGGGGCTTCGTCGGACACGCCCCCTTTTTACTCGGTACACCGCGGCGGTCCAACAGGCCGAACTCACGGTAAGAAAGCTTTAATGAATAGCGAGCACGTGCAGCGAGGCGAGTTGCTTTGTTTGTTTCTTACAGAAAGCGGTCTGTCGTTTTCATATGCCAAAACAAGTGTAGGGTGAGATTTCGTATTGTAATTTTTTTTATTACATGTTCTGAACTCTTAAAAATACTCGCATCTCCTTTTATTTTTTTCAAACCTGAAAAATGGCCAAGCCTAAACTGCCAGGCCTCAGACCACGGTGCCGGGGAGCTCTTACGGAGTCCACCAGGAGGAAGACAAATTCAGTAAGTTATGATTTCACTTTTAGTCAATAGTGAACACTCACATATTTGTAAGAAAAACTGATCTTCCGGTTATTTTATTTTGTTATAACGCAGTACAGCAAGGCAGAGTGAGGTAAGCAGTAGAGATCGACAACATGGCTAAGACACAGTACCTTTACTAGATAAGTTACTAGATAAGATTATTTATTTATCATAGATCATCTTTTTGATGATCTATGATAAATAGCTTCAGCTGTGGCAGTTTTTTCTTCTGTGTCTGAGCCAAATGAAGGCGTACATGTTGGACAGTGTCTCCAGTTAGTCAGCATCTAAATATCTACTCCATTCAACATATGTGTGTACAGTAAATAAACATGTTGAGAGAACGGCAAACTAATAGTTTGGAGTGAAAACCTTATGAGTAAAACCAGAAAAAATAAATTTGCACCTGGACCATCAATTCATGGCAGAACAGCCGTTTCTGGTGGGAATGTTTTTAGGTAGAACCTGAAATAACGACCCCTAAACACTGCATGAAATTTAGTTTAGTTCTTCTGAAATAAAATACAGGAAGATCAAAGTACAAACTTTTAAATAATTCCAAAGCCTCAAAGCTTTCAGAGAGGTCCAAGGGAATTATTTTAGGTATTTTTGAACATTTGTGCCATTTTGGATCTGGTTAAATTCAGCGGCGCTATGCTAAATGTCTGCAGTGACACTATTGAATACATTGAAGTGAACCTGCTGTGTGAATCCTGACATCATCTCTTGTCCTAACAGCAACAACAAAAGCACTACTTATGAGTGATTAGAAAGGATAACTTAATATATGGTGCCAAATTTGGGATGGGGCAAAAACTGTTGCGTTTCATGAATTTAGCTGCATTGTGATAGAATATCTAAGTATCCACGAAGTTAGCATGAAGCTGTTAATATTGTTTGGTTGAGAAAATCGTGTTAAAGATAGTGCCTGCTCATATGTAGCAAAGCAAACCATCACCATAACATGCTAGCATGTAGCATTATAAAAATGATGCTACACGCTAGCATGTTAATTTGGGATTATGTCACTCCAATGACATTAAAAATGGTGAAACACAAATAAAAACAAAAACCAAATATGATTTCCAGCTTAATTTAAAGACTCTTATAATCATATGAAAATAGGCAAACATTCTCTTTTCACGATTGCATATATTAAATCAGACAGAAATCAGTAACAGTTGTAAATTAGCATAAAGAACACACAGGCCAAGATTGTCAATAATTTAAGATGCTTGTTTGACGGTGGACTACTGGACACAGCAGTACGATTAGACAAGTCATTAAAAATAAAGGCAAAAATTCACAAAAATAACATCAAAAAAACTTTTAAAAGTATAAATGCATGGCCTTCTGAATTCGTCTAAAAGAAATTTAAACCAATGTGTTGCAACATCTTACAGAAGAGCTTAAAGAGAGCAGATTTATTAATTTTACAAGGTTCAATTCAGAGAGGAAGGTTGAGAAAACATATTTCTAAAGCTTTTTTGAGAAATACATCTGAGATAACGCAGGTGTCGACGTGTGCACACAGCACCACTAATTTAGACACAGAAAACAACCATTCACACATTTTCTGCACTAAGAAATTTAGCATCTGACTGGGAGGTCATGGTGAGTTTGGCCACCATTAACAATTTATTTCTGTTTGAAGCCACAAATTTACACAAATCTTTTAGAAAATCTCAGTCTCAGCATGTCTTCTTGGCAGTATTTCTGTAGAACATTAATCCACAGTAACGGTAAAGACAAATAAATAAGAAACGTAGTGCACAGTCCGCTCACATGTTTATCTATAGCATTGATTCTGCAACAGAGTTTGTGTTGGTTACTTACAAAATTATCCACACACCAAACTTTTTCCACACTTTGTCGCATTAACACCACAAACTTTGATCAACTTTATTCTGATTTCATGCGACAGACAAACTCAAAGCAGTGCAGAGTGAATAAGTGGAAGGAAATGGACAGAGGTTTAGATTTTTCTTCCAAAAA
>NW_006800421.1:375334-382578 GCF_000485575.1 Poecilia formosa
TGATTTTATTTGCTGATCACGTGTGTGTGTGTGTGTGTGTGTGTGTGTGCGTGTGTGTGTGTGTGTGTGTGTTATTCCAGTGTTTGCAATGAGTGAAATATAATTAAGTACGATTAAAGACAAAAAGATCATGATTGATTTTGCGAGCTGATGATCGATATCACTCTGAAAATTTCTGCCCGTTTTGCGGTCTCATTATGATTGTCTTAAAGATTACGCAACTCATCATTTTTAGCAAAACGGTTAAATCCACTTTTGTTAACGTTTTAACCAATTATTCTTTACGTTTCACCTTGTCAGTGGTATTACAACTTCTTCCAAAAAGAAACCTCCCATACAGCCTTGGCTGTCGACATTGAAGTGCAGCTTCTCTCTTTCATGATATCTAAGCACGGATCCACAGAAATTGCACTATTTTCCACAGTTGTACAGCGATGCCTCTTCGGTCCCACACAGTCGCATCTTTATCCATCTTTGGGACTTCGAACTGTCAAATGAGGGAAGCTTTCTCCTGAGCAGGTCCGTCCTCTGTTCGCATTCCCTTTTTTGCCCTCGGTCTGTGTCGTGGTCCATCCAGAAGTTGTTACAGGTTCAGCAGACAGTCATTAGTAGTGTTACCAGGGAGATCTCACAGGACAACCAGGTTACTGACAAATAAATACTTAAACCAAAGGAGTCGTCTGGCTTCGTCTTTGGACGATTCCCACCCTGCAACGTGCTCTCCACGTGTCCCTGGAGGTGAAAACAGGGAAGACGTGCTCAACATCTGTGTTATCTTCCTCAGTTCTATTTATAAGGTTAACATGGAGGGAGGTCAAATTATCACAGTATTCATACAAAAATGTAACAGCATCATGGTGGGGTCATGATTTAACACAAATCATGATGATGGAGTCTTCTGTTGTTATTCGGAAGATAGACACTTTTTTTTATTTTATTTTTTTAGGCCTTTGGCCTTTGTTTGAAAGTAGCTTGACAGGAAAGATGGCAGTCAGAGAGGGGAAGACATGCGGCAAATGTCGCCAGTCCGGGAATCAAACCTGCGACCACCGCCATGAAGACTAGGGCCTCAATACGTGGGTCGTGCTTTGCCCCTGCGCCACCACAGCAGCCCAGATAATGACACTTTTAAAGCAAAGTTGTCACTCTTAATGGACCTTTACTGTTTTTAAGTGTCATTATTTACCAAATGACACTTTATGACAGTCACTGCCATTCATGAAGACGCCTTCGTGTTTATAACAGGTGTTATGTTATGTTTATGACAGTGTTGTGTCAGTCTTATGCACACCCCGTCAAATAAACCATGTTTTTATTGAAAGTTTTTTTCATTTTGATACACAAACCGGTTACATAAAATAGTTTTTTATTGAAAAAGTCTTGGAGTCTAACGAGCTAATATCAGAAAGCTAATGAGTCAGGTTAATTTGCCTGCAGTCAGTTACTTAAAAGCATCATGACTTAATAGTTACATAATCAAAGGAGTCAGATATTTCCAAAAACCTAATATGCCTTTAGCTGAGCAGCGATCCGCTTCGGGATGGACAAGTTTAAACAATCTTGATCTCATTAAAATGACTTTAAACAACAGGAACGGTATGGAGGAACATTTCTGTACCAAACACAGATCTGTGCCTAGTTAGGATATCCATCCATCTTTAAGTTGCAGTCCTCTGTGAGCTCACCTGGTTGTGTTTCAGTCCGACTCCTACATGAGCATCGCTCTCATTGCTGCCTTGCTGATCAGTTTACGATTCTTCTTCATTCTTCTCCTCTGAGGGTTTGGACGAACCGGGAGCCTGGGGCCGGTCGGGGCCGGTGCTTTCTGCATGGTAGTTGTGGACGATGTTGTCTCTGTGAGATTGGAAATAAAGTGCAAAAAAATCCAACTGATTACGTTCAACATTTAAATAATGTATCGTTTCACCTTGTTTTTTCAGTCGTCTAGAAGTGTACTCTGTGTTTCTTTTACCTGGTTTCGGTTCTGTTGTATGCAGATGATGGTGCTTCCGATGCTGACTGTCCGTCTCCCTCTCGTTCAGCCGTTCTTCCTCCTCCTGCTTCATTTTCTGCTGTTGCAGTAATTCCTTCTCTTCGTCCAGTCTCTTGTGGAGAAGGAGAAGCTCTTTCCTCTCAGCCTCCAATTTCTCTTCCGCGATTTGCGACATCCTTTCCACGTCTGGAGTCTCGTTTGCTCTCCTTCCTGCCGGCTCTCGAGGCTCTGGATTCGGCTCTTTGGTTGATCGGACCCTGCCCCTCGCTCTCTCGATGAAGGTTTCCTCGCTAGGATTCAACATGGCTTGTGAGTTCTCAGCGACACCCTCAGAGAGTCCAGCAGAGTGGCTCTTAAAAGGTTTGGATTTGTCATCTAACCCCAGAGGGCTGTGTGTTTGTGTGTGTTTGTGTCCCGCTTTAGGATTCCCTTCGGTGCTGTCGAACCTGTCTTCTCCCATCTTCATCTTTCCTTCTACATCCACATTATCCGCAGGGGGCCCTGCATTGTCTTTAGAAACCTCATCATTCTTCGTCCCGACATTTTCTTGCAACTCTGTTTGCTCTTCGGTCTCAAGAAATCTGGGGAAGTTATGATCCCAGTGCGAAGGGAAGAGAACTGCCTCCTCAGACCGAGACGCGTCTTCTCCTGCCAGGCTGTAGCCTTCTCCCGGCTGAGGGAAGGCGTCTCCTCTGGGATCCCAGCGATGCCCCAGATGAGGCCTCTGGTTTGGCTTCAGCTCATCCAGCTGGTGAAGTTCATCTTTGGAGCGGACCGTCACCTTAACGGCAGAATAAAAGAGTTTAGTGGCTGTTTCCTCAAGCTCACACTACAAATAGCTCATAAAACAAGCAGACGGTAACAATTCATTGCTCTTATCCGACATTTGTCTATTTGCATTTGCTTGTACTTTGCAAATGTGCATGCAACTAAAAGGCATTAGTTGGTTAGTGGGTTTTGTGTACACAGACACAAACCCAAGTATTTACATACAGACACAGATGCACAGAACTAGATGTTTATATGCTTCACTTGGCATTGCCCGAGTCAAAATGTAGCTTATTTCTTTGGTCAAAATTTGGGCTTGAGTGGCAATAATAGTGCAGATTATGGAAAACGCTACTGAGCGAAAAGTATTAAGTTAGTCATTTTCAGTATAAGGAGTCAGAAGAAGAATAAAACCCGTCACAAATTTATAGATAGTATTTTGTTTTCTCACATTGGCTGTTGATTCAGGCAACAGATTACAGCAAAATTATAGAGTTTAAGTGATAATCTCCTAATTCTACAGGCATTACACATTGATTAATAATACTAACTATACTAATCGTACTATGTCTGCTTATTTAACTGTAAACTTTTATATTTTTGAGTAATTTTGCAATGTTTTTTTTTCCTGACATACCGGTGCCAACAGATTTTCATTGTATTGCCTTGTGCATACAAAGACGACACATTTCTGAATAAAGTCATCTACAGATGCCAATATAAAAAGCTAAATTCAGATGACAACAACTCTTTGTTTTGAATCCTGTTTAACTGCAGAGCTGTGTAACGTCGACTGCTCTCTTACCCACACAGTGTGACAACGCCTCGACTTTTCTCATCATCTATTTTTAAATTGGTTACTTCTAAGTATTATGGATCATGCTGAAAATTGTATGTCGTGTGCTATGGTACATTTTCAAATGTGGTAAAAACAACAGAGAAAAATGTCAGTAAGGCTGCAATCTGTTTTGTAAGAGAGATAAGCTCAAATTACTTTCAACTTTGTTTCATTTTAAAGCGTCTAAAAATTGAGAAATGTTTAATGATTTTAGAGAAGTGACAAAGAGAAGCGGTTCTAAATCTATCTTAAGAAAGTACAATTTGGAGTTCAAAAAGAACCAGAATCAAAAATATTTTGACTCCGATCATTTCCACTTTTCTGCCACTTCTTGCAGATTAATCCCACCCAGCACCTGATCACTGTGGTCTCCAACAGGCATTTTTTAACATTACAGTGCCACAGTAAGACCAGTCTGCCTTTTAGCTACCTCTGTTCATGTGTTCCTGCACAATGAAGCTGCCAAAGCAGAACAGTGACAGTAGCACTGCTGGTTATAACGGACCACGGCTCACGTCGACCCCCCACTCCACGCCTACTCACCCACTCAACTTTGTGACAACCTTCCTAGGCATAAAAGTCAAACTCCAGGCTGCCTCTTCTTCACATGAGTCACACAGAGGAGGTAGGAAGGAAACTCAGGCCTCACTGATTTGTAAAAGAGTCTGCGGTGTTTACGTCACACGTCGACTCGCAGGATAATCGTTTGATTGGGTTTGATCGCATCTGCTGGAAGCAAACCCAATCTAAGACCACCCGCCAGATTCTGAAGCAGCGAAAAGGAGCTCATGCTAACACCACATGTTCAGAGATTACAGTAAAACTTATTAATGCTTTATGGACCCTGGTTATTAAGCCTAAACCTATTATCCGCATGAGAACGCGCAGAGTAAAATTTGTACCTGTCCCTGCACCGGTGCCGGGCCGAGGGTCTGATTTCGATGCAGGTGGCTGTGCAGCCTGTGAGAGGCTTTCTTCTTGAGCACAGAGAGGCGTGGCGTAGGCTGACATCTGCAATCCACGTGATCCACAACCGAAACCACGGCCTTAGTAAAAGTGGGTCTTTTGTTTTTGTACACAATCTTCGTGACCTGGAGAGGTTGAGAAGAAGAAGACGGGAGTCACTGGGAGGTACTCCGAGTTCAAGAAAAAAAAAAAAAAAAAATTGTTTTGTGGGGATGCTATAACATGGGTATGTGAATGTTTGCTTTTTGTACTCAAAAAGGAGCTGTTGCTAGGCAACAAATGGAGGTTAAATAACCAGAGCTGCAATTTTCTGTCGCTTCTCAGAGTGAACTACTTGAAAAGTACAGAGAAAAAAGATGCAGAGCAAATCTTTTACATTTTATGAGTGACTGGCCTCGTCGGTGTTTGGTTGGCTGTAAACTAAAAATCTTACTTTTTTCCAGTCAGTGAATGCAACATGTATAAGCACTAATGGGAAAACAACACTCTTATGTGGAAGTTGTTACCAAGCTAAACTAATTTCAATTTTTGTCAGGAGATCTTTAAGAAAATCTTCGTGTTTTTATTTAATAATTAAACACCTGTTGATATATTTTTAAATTTATGTAGAAAGTTGCAAAATATGTTTAGCTATTAATTGCAGTTCTTATTCTCAATTACTTTCAGATAAGCTCAAAATTTCTAATAGTCCAGAGGGAGTTAAAGATGACGGTAAGAAGGCCTTCCAACATCACCAAAGATAAAGCATCAAAGACCTGCTGAAATATACAAAAAGCAATCATGAAACAGCTGTAATTGCTCTAAAGCTAACAGTTTTTTCTACTGATTATTAAAAAGGCTGCATGTAAAACAGAATGCTTCTTTCTCATTGTTTTATTATCCTTTGGGAGATACCTGTCGTTTATATCAGAAACAAACGTCTTAAATCCAGTGGTGGGGAGTAACGAAGTACAAGTACTTCGTTACTCTACTTACTGTACTTAAGTACAATTTTCGTGTATCTGTACTTTACTTAAGTAGATTTAATAATGGATACTTTCTACTTTTACTCCACATTTTACAGTAAGTATCTGTACTTTCTACTTCACTACATTTCTACAAAACCGTCGCGTTACTCGTTACATCCAAGTCGCGTTGCGCTTTTTTTCCGTCAAAATGTGAAGTTCAGGGACTTAAAATCCAAGCAATAACGTGACTTACGTGTCTGTTGTCACCCATCGCCTCCCCCTTTACTCGCACGCGGAGCTTCAGACATGCGCAGTGGTTTCCTCTGAGCGGGAGAAGATGTCTGTCTAATCGTCAGTAATATAATAGCGCTGCATAAATCATAAGATATGGCGACATATAAAACCAGCAGCACTTCGCTTTCACAGACGGTGGGGACTTCGTGCAACTTTTAGTATCACTTTGAAGGAAAGCTTAAAGAAAGGTAAGCTCTGCGGACGTGATGCTAGCAAAGCTAGCTGTACTGAGACACACATGTAGCATCCGCGATGAAAAAAAATTGTCACTCATGCGCTGAATTATTGTGTGGAGGTGGTGACTGAGGTGTCGCAAATATGGGACGCATTATTCTGACGTGAACCGTCAGAATAATGCTTCTGCATGTTGGTGTTCCCACTAAATCCTGAATATGCCCAATTTGGGTTGTCTTGGCCTTTTTATCGCAGCCTGTGGGGTTTACCCTGACTGGGAACGAGAATACAACCTCCTGAATGTGACAGGTAGCCAATCAGAAAGCGTGGTGACGTAAGAACAGAGGGGAATCCCAAACAGCTGACATATCGCTCAACTGAGAGTCCGGTGGATATCGGAGATGATATGTGGAAATGTTTATTATTATATGTAAAGGTCATTATTATATATGTTTATGTTTATACAGTTAAAAATGTTAACTATGAAAAAACATAGTCGCCTCCAAATCATAGTGCAGCAAATAGAGCGGCTGCTCCCGCTCTTTTATCCACCGCCTTTTCTTTCTGTTACGTCTTTTATCTCTTAAAATGAGTCCACAGACTGTCACTATTGCTTCTACATCGTCATCCGTGTTTGGTCATTCTAAATTCTCGTATGCTATGTTGGGGGTTTTGTGGATTTTCTTCTGGAATCGCGATGTTTGTAACTGGAATCGGTTCGTGTGGTTTGTTGCTCCTGCCTTGTGGCTGGAGACACGACCCGATCGAACCTGTTGTACTTTTATCAGCTCTGTGGTCACAGCGGTTTGGAGAATCGGCCAACAGTCCTTAAATCTTGCCGTCTAAACCAGACTTAAGGCTCACAAGCTCTACTCATCTCCTTTCGACCACTGCCCAAACGCTCTCTGACTCTGGTCGCTATGGTAACGTTTACATATCCCTTCAAAATAAGATACAGATGCGCCACAAAAAACGAGCATTTTACTTTCGTGAAAATTTCAACTCACGATAATGACTAACGGGAGCCCCGAGCTTGTTTCTCTGCAACGAGACGGTCCCATCTGGGAGTGATGGGAGACAATGACACAATGAAGTGTTGCTTATATCCACAGCCTGCTTGGTCTCTACGAGGCGAAGCAGTTTGAAGCTTCATTGCCTCATTAGCAGCCGGTCGCCGCATGTTACGCAGAGCGGCTTTTAATGTTTGACTCACCTACCGGTCCGGGATAAATCCATCCTCCTGTCTCTTCTCTGGGCCTTTTCC
>NW_006800422.1:0-2840 GCF_000485575.1 Poecilia formosa
TGCTTGGATAGTTTTGGACTCTAGCAATATATTAATTTTCCTATGCATATCAAAGGATAACTTGTTGCTCAGAAGTTATACCAGTTGACTGTAATAACTTCTGAGTTATTACAGAACTCAGAAGCTCTGTAATAACTTCTGAGTTACCCGGTCATCGTCAGCCTTAAACAACAGTTGTCCACACAACAGATATGAGTAAAGGCTGTTAGTGTCAGAAGTCACTGCTTGTTACCAGCAAATGACTGAGGACAGATGACTAAGTTCCAGGTTCTACAGGAGTTTCAAGGACTGGGTCAGAAATCGCAGGATATCTTAAATCATCTGAACTGTCTGACTGTGAGCGCATCAGATGTAGATCATCATTGAAAAAGCTTCCTGTCTTTATGTTGGAGTTGCAGGTGTCACAATAATTTTCCACACATATAACAATTTAGAAGAGTAGTTGTAGTGTCCTCACATTGTTCCTTTGGTAGGGGACTGACAGGACCAAGGTTACAAATAACACATGAAGACTTTTGACATTGTTCACAATAGTCAGCTGTGTACAGCTCACAGTCTGTGTTAATGCCATATTGGGTCAGATAGTCCATCCATCCATTTTTTTTACACCCTTGTCCCTTAGTGGGGTCGGGAGGGGTTCTGGTGCCTATCTCCAGCTAACGTTCTGGGTGAGAGGCAGGGTACACCCTGGACAGGTTGCCAGTCTGCCGCAGTGCAACACAGAGACCTAGGGACAATTTAGAGAAACCAATTGACCTGACAGTCATGTTTTTGGACTGTGGGAGGAAACCGGAGTACTCAGAGAAAACCCATTCATGCACAGGGAGAAAACTCCACGCAGAAAGACCAGGGCTGGGAATTGAACCCAGAACCTTCTTGCTGCAGGGCAATAGCTCTACCAACTGTGCCACTGTGCAGCCCCAGGTCAGATAGTCTGACACATAAAACAAAAAGACTCCTGGCTTGTCCCGATGTATCACATCCTTCATCTTCAGTGTTTCAGTTATTTCATTCTGAACTGCAAAGACTTCATCTGGGGGAAAATATCTTCCTGGATGGTGCATTGCTGTAAAGAAAAACCTTGCAAACAATGGAGTCTCNTTGTTGCTCAGAAGTTATACCAGTTGACTGTAATGTTGATTTAACCTCCTTTCCAGATTGCATGTTTCTATCATTCAGAGCTAATATTTCACTTTCTAGATCCTCCCACATCCCTCCTTCTCCATCAACCCCTCCAACGACTTCAACATGGTGGACGATCTGAACTGCTGTTTGTCACATAAATACGAACAACAGTCAGAACCCGTCCCCCCACAAGTAGGTTAAGGGTGAACCCCAACACAGAGGCACCAAGATGGGAGGCCAGAAGTATGCCCACTCCTTCTCTGTGCCTCTCACCATGTTCAACTCAGCAGGGCCTGACCCAAAGTCCCCAGGCTCTGCTTCCTCAGTGGAAGATATGATGGTTGAACTGAGGAGATCTTCTAAGTCCTCTGCCCAAGTCATTCTCCATGGCCTCTGTGAACTTCTCCCACACCCAGCTTTTTACCTCAACTGGGTAAAAAGCTGGTAAAAACCCAGCTTTTTACCCAGCTGGTAAAAGCTTCATCCCGCTTGGACTGCCAGTACCCATCAGCTGCTTCTGGGGTCCCACAGACCAAAAAGACCCAATAGGTCACTATCTTCAGCTTGACAGTATCCCTCCCTTCTGGTGCCCATGAGCTGATTCTAGGGTTGCCCCCAAAACAGGCACTGACAACCTTGTAGCCACAACTCTGAGAAGTCGCCTCAACAATGGATGCGGGGAACGTGGCCGACTCTGTGCGGGCCACGTTCCACCCACTTCCTAGTGTCTGAAGCACTACCTTTGTAGTTGGTCAGCGGTCACTTTGAGACTAACTCTAAATATGTCCTGTCCTTCTGTGGTCTTTTCATAGATTTAGATGTACCCATTACGGCAAATGTCAGCTTCACGGTCTATATTTGAAAGTGATACCCGGTCATCGTCAGCCTTAAACACCAGTTGTCCACACAACAGATTTGTGTAAAGGCTGTTAGTGTCAGAAGTCACTGCTTGTTACCAGCAAATGACTGAGGACAGGTGACTAAGTTCCAGGTTCTACAGGAGTTTCAAGGACTGGGACAGAAATCGCAGGATATCTTAAATCATCTGGACTGTCTGACTGTGAGCGCATCAGATGTAGATCATCATTGAAAAAGCTTCTTGTCTTTATGTTGGAGTTGCAGGTGTCACAACAATTTTCCACACATATAACAATTTAGAAGAGTAGTTGCAGTGTCCTCGCATTGTTCCTTTGGTAGGGGACTGACAGGACCAAGGTTATGAATAACACATGAAGACTTCTGACATTGTTCACAATAGTCAGCTGTGTACAGCTCACAGTCTGTGTTAATGACATATTGCGTCAGATAGTCTGACACATAAAACATAAAGACTCCTGGCTTGTCCCGATGTATCACATCCTTCATCTTCAGTGTTTCAGTTATTTCATTCTGAACAGCAAAAACTTCATCTGGGGAAAAATATCTTCCTGGATGGTGCATTGCTGTAAAGAAAAACCTTGCAAACAATGGAGTCTCTGCAAAAAGTACAGATACTGAGCTACAAGCCTTCTGATAATACTGAAGTTCATAATGCTATGTGTTGTAGCATTCATCTAACAGTTGAAGAATAAGTTGGACAATTTGCAAAAGTACATGGTTGGCTCAAGATTAACATCCATGCTGTTGAAATATTCTGTGTCATTTTGAATTTCATCTTTTGAGTTTTCTTCTCCTCAAAAATTTCTTCAAAATTTGTCACAATTTCCTTGCTGTCA
>NW_006800422.1:2850-7563 GCF_000485575.1 Poecilia formosa
AGGTTCTCATCAACATGATGATGTCAAACAGCTTGTGTCAGGTTCTTGTTTGTTTTAGTTGCTATGGAAACACAAGGAGTTATATATGGGGTAAGATTACTGTCAATTAAAAATGCCTGTATGTATATCTAAATTTGTGCCTTTTTCACAAAATCCTAATTGAATTTTAGGCTGTTATTATATGTAAGCTCTGATCATAAAAATTACAAGATATAAAGTTTTGAAATATTTCTATGTATGAGCTTTCAGAAACGAGTAACAAACACTGAACTTTTTGTTTTATGAAAAAAGACATTTGAATTCCATCAAAAATCTGACATAAAATTTTAAGTAATTTAGAAACCTATATTCTGTCATGATTAATTCAGCCTCTTGCAATGTTATTGAGTCAAAAAAAAAACAGAGCAGAATTATCTTTTTTTTACTTCTTTAAGACTTCCTGTCTAAAAATTCTTACAGTGGATGGTGTTCCACTCAGCTGTTTCAGTCAGGTGCAATCTTCAGAAGTTTACCAAAGGACCTGAAACAGTGGGAGCTTTTTCCACACTGGATTTCATTCTTTATTTTCTTTTTCTTTTTTGTCTTTGGATATGTGTACAAGCCCATGAGCTAGAGCAACATGCTGGAACAGGACAGCGTTGCTGCCCAACTAATAAAAATATGCTGCTGCAGATTCCAAATTCCACCACCTGTCTGTCTTTGCCCAACCCAAACTTTTTTCAAAAACAGAGAAGTGCTCCTAAGATATGTACATGCAGCTAGCTGTAGAAAGAATAACCACTTGTTTCAGGAGCTTATGCTGCTCTGTCCACAAGATGGAAAGTTCAGAGGAGATCATTGCGACAACCTTTATAAGCTTTTAGGATAAGTTCAGAGCCATCACCATGCTTGTTTTGTGCAAACATTTGTATCAATTACATGTATAAGTCCAATTATATATATATACTTATGATTTGGGTTGTTCCACAATTTTCTAATAAGAATTTGAGATAAATGCTGTCAATTGAATGTTTTTAGTAACAAGTGAAAAGTAGCTTTCACTGAAGCTGAAATATGGATTGTGTTTTGTGCCATTGTGCAGAAAGAAGTGGTTTCACATTTAGATATACCTGGCTTATTAGCCAGGTGTCTTGTCATTACAAGATCAACAATAAAGATACTGTTAATGTGCTGAATAATGACTGTTAGGATTTTATGTTCTTGGATCAGAGTGGTTTAGTTTCAGGTGTTCACTGCAAACAGTGACTGAAGGAAACATAGATTCCAGGCATTTTTCCAGCTCCTTTTCTCCTGCTGTAAGTGCTGTGAAATCATGACTGCCAGCCATAATCAAGAAGGGGGTGTGTGTGTTTGTATGTGNTTTTTTTGTCACCGTGACTAATTGTGAACAATTTAAAAGGGTGTGAATGTTTTTGTAAAGCACTGAATGATGTGTTTGCATGTCAAAGGGCTGAACTTCTCAACTTTTGCAAATGAAACCTCTCAGACAATAAATAAATAGCCTCTATCTTTAGTCATTTCTGGAATGTGTCTTTGTTTTTTCATATCTCAGTCTCTTCATGAGTCCAGAAGAAGAGCTTTTTAGTTATCTATTTTTCATGTTGCTTGTGCAGTTTTGTTTTTCTTTTTTTTTTTATCAGAGGAAAAAGTTTATTGTAAGCGTTCTATGTCCCTCGAACCACTAAAAATATCCCCCTTAACACTATCCGCTACCTGGAAGCCTCCATCAACTCATTCAGCCTCTCTTTGCCTCAGGAGAGATGTATGTACTGTGTTTGCGTCTGTGCATGTGTGTGTGTGTGTGTGTGTGCGCACGCATATCTGTGTGTGAGTCTGTGTGTGTTTGTGCATGTGGGCCATTAGCTTGTGCATTTCAGTACGTACTTGTGTATGCACGTTTGTGTGTCTTTGTAAGGGGAAAAAAAAAAAAAAAAAAAAAAACAAAAACAGTTAAAACAATGTTTCCGATAAAATAGTGAAGACGTGCGTGCGTGTGTGTGTGTGTGTGTGTGTGTGTGTGTGTGTGTGTGCACGCATACATTTGGGAGCGGGAGGGCGTGTGCTTTTTTTCATTTTTGTAGTTTATAATTTCTGTATGTATTTTGTATTTGGAGGTTATCTCAGTCTAAAGTAAAAGCATGATGGATGGCTGTGTGTGTGTGTAGCAGCAGAACAAGGTCTGCTGATTCATTGAAGAATTACCACGGTTTATTTCTCTATGAAAAAATCCGTAACATAAGTTTAGAAAGACTTGTTCCTGGAATGAACATACTGCCCACTAGATGGCGGCAAATCTAAGGCTCTGCCATCCATACATTTCTAACTTTTTTCTTCTTTTTTTTAAGCACCATCCCCGTGTTTCACCAATAAACACATTTGCCACACTGTCTGTTATGGAGGGACATCCCCTTAGGTAATCCTAGGATTGTTGTAGATTTTCACCCTGCCCATGTGACTCCCTCTCTGTGTGTTTTATCCTCTTACTGCAGCTCTTCGTCTCACTTCAGATTAGCATTGACTCTGCACTGGTGTCTGTCTTCTGGTCTGCAAAAAGAGCAGGACTGGCAGCTGAATTATGGTGAGTCCGGAACAAAAAGTGGTCCTGATCACTGGCTGCTCCTCTGGGATTGGCCTTAGGATGGCTGTGATGCTGGCCAAGGATGAGAAGAAACGCTATAACGGTAGGTATATGGATTGATGAGATCATTAGCAACTTAAATTCTATTGCTGTAGCATTTAAATATGTTATAGTTTCAAAGTATTCAAGAAAAGTAACAGATTATTGAAGGAACAGGAAAGAAATAGGATTAATGCACCTTCACTCTGCTATCCTCTTATTTCTCCACAACACATAATGGCCATCATGGTGTTCTGTTTAATAAACTTTCTGTTTGTGTTTAAAAAAAAAAAAAAAAAATCAGCAAAATCTGGATTATCAATACATGAACAATAAAAGCTAAGCTCTGATTGGACAACATCACCATTCCACAAAGTCAGAGTCCAAGTGAGATTAGTACAAGCTCATAACTGAGCAAATGTAAACATCAATGAAACTACAACCCATGTCTTCATATAATAGCCTGACACATATACTGTGTTATTATAAATATGATGACCTGAACTGTTGAAAACTAAAATATGTGCCAAGTATGTTTTTAGCAATGTTACACTTATTTAACTTATTTAGCAGCAGTTTTAACTGGATTGCATCTCATGCACAGCAACATTTAATGTCTAAAATTAAAGTGTAAATGAAGTCAACATTGAAACACATGTAACAATTGTTAGCATTTTTTTTAAAACATACTTCTTGCTAAAAATAAATGACTGCATATTAATTGTATTCCTTGTGGCCACAAAAACTTAATTCCACTATGACTGCCTTCCTGTGAGATTAAAATCCAAAGACAGTCTGGGATTTCTCCCCTTCACTCAGATTGTCTGTGGTCGATTTTTGACTGGGCCAATCAGTGAACAGAAGGAGATGTTGTGAACAATGATGTCAATTTTCTGCACTGTTTTAGAATTATAGTGCGCTATAATTAGTTTTAGTGATGGCAGCAGAGGAGGTGAACAAAGCCACTGAGTCCTTGTTGACCACACTTCCAAATATTCAATTAACATTAACAGCCGCCTCATTCAGTTCTGAGCTTCTCTCTTCACAGTGGAAGTTGGTCATTTACAGTGCAGGTAATTTCTGGTATACTTCATAGCATCAAACTGGCATATTACACATGTCAGAGGTAAAGTTTTAAACTTCAACAGAGTTCATGTCAACCAGCCTGGTAAAAACCAGCCCTTTGTACTACACTTTGCTTCGTACAGAAGGTCTGGGTTCTCTGCTGTTGAGAAACAATTGCTTCCTGGACGCGTGAATTCTGTTGAGCTTTTAAATTTTATCCAGTGCCTCACTTTTGCCTGTGATTTGTGTAATGCGTCTGTTCAATGCTAAGAAGTTTACCGGAAATTGCCTGAACTATACAGGATACATGACATAATAGGTAAAAAGTTATTTGCAATGATTTCTCAAAGTATCAGTTTTTACATCCTGGTATTTTAACAGGCATTTATATTCTTTCAAGGGCCAATGTGAAGAGTCCCAATCAGTCAGATGAGCCAAGCAGAACCTTGCAGACCCAGATTGAACGAAAGCTGCTTAGTTTAAATATGTACTCAGTTCAAATCCACCAGAACTAAGTTCATCAATAGTTATGTATGTGTCCCCATAATAGATTAGAGCTCGAAGGACATCATAAGTCATGATTCAAATTCACATCAAACTGTTTCACAAAGCTATTAAGCAGTTCTTAAGTTCTTTTTTAAAGTAAGCAAGACCACAACACTTCAAGTATTCTGAATAGATCCTCTTTTATCTGCCATTTTTCACTCTGTAATGTTCTTAGTCCATTGTCATAAAATTTTCATAAAAACTAAAATAGAAAACTTGAATCAAACTTCATATTTACTGCAAACTGTTTATTAAATAGTTCAATTACTATAAAATTAGAAATAATTTTATTTCTTAAAATGAGTGAAAAATATAATTCTATAAATGTGTGATGAACCGAGTTGAAAACAGGAGGAGTCATAGAAATTATTAGAAAAATAGTTTATTATTATTATTATTATTATTATTATTATTATTATTATTATTATTATTATTATTATTATTGGGGCATGCCATTAGCAATGCATAAGGAGAGCAGTGACTGA